>NW_027271274.1:592500-602500 GCF_040938485.1 Diadema antillarum | reverse complement strand
CGCAATATTATCAGTAATCATTCATGCGCAGTATTACATTTGTCATTATTTTGCCGATTGATGTACGTGACCAAAATCGTCAAAAAGCTGCGGATTGATGCTATAAACTTACAACGGTAGAAAACAAGAAAGCAAAGACCTATCATGTATCCCCGATCATTTTACGAATATCTTGATGTCTAGTTGAAAAAAAAAAATAAGCGGTACTGATATGATTATAGCGTTGAAACAAGGCTAATCAGAATTAGAATTGTTCATCAATAATTAGCTTGTCCATGATAATATAGCGTCGTTTAAAGACATACTCCAAGGATTGAGAACCGTCACACAATAATTGAACTAACACAATTACGGATGAGCTCTGCGCATTATGAGTAATTAGGGAAACACACAGAACACACCCCCTCGACCCGCATTTGACTCAATATTGCCGTTCGAGATGAATTATTCACGGTGACACGGCGTCGAAACGAATGTGAGGGACTATTGTGAAAGATGTCATCCCAGCGGTGCACCATGCCCATTATATTGACCGTAGGGAGAGGCAGGTACTTGCAGTGCGTGAGATATAGAAAGAGATACAACCAGACAGACGAACAGCCATGACATCCATAAAAAGACCTTACGAACTTGACAAAATGTTGTGATTACCCCCGATGACACGATATTATCAGTAATTATTCATGCGCGGTATAAACACCTCGGTAATACATTTGTCATGATTTTACCGACTGATGTGCGTGACCAAAATCGTCAAAAAGCTGCGGCTAGCTGCTATTATAGACATAACACGGTAGAAAAGAGAAAAACAACTTTGGACGATGGTAATCAGCATATCATCCGAAAGAGGTCTGGTCGAAAATTGCCGTTATGATTAGCTTTGAAACAATGCTGATCAAAATGAGAAAATTGTTCATCAATAACTGGCGTGTACAGAATGATAGAATAGCATATTTGGACATTCTATATATTTAACTTTTTCATTACTCTACTATTGTGTTTTCTTCTTACGATACATTCCAGGGAAATACTTCCTTGCATATATATATTTATATATATATATACATATATATATATATATATATATATATATATATATATATATATAATGAGAGAGAGAGAGAGAGAGAGAGAGAGAGAAGAGACACAGGATACAGAAAGAGAAGAGTGCACAAGAGGGAGAGATAATAAAAGGGTGCATAATCAATTTTTCTTTATGCACATTATAACATACTTGTATGTAGGCCTACATATAAATTATATATTCGTATTACACATCAAGAGAGAGCTGGAAAGAGAGACAGATATATATACATTATATCTGTTTACAATATCATTGAGAATATGACAGTAATACAAATACCCAGATCTCTTCTACATATTTTGCCGCTTTCTCCCTCCATCTCATTCTCTCCATCCCTCTCTCCCTCCTTCTCTCTCTCTCTCTCTTTCCAAGAGATGTATCCGTGTGATCACGTGCGTGTGACAATTCAATTCATAAGCGTAATCAACGGAGAGCGAACCACCGTCTGATGTATGGCGCATGCCAGCATTTGTGAGAACGGTGTACCCTGAGCGCAGAAGGTCGAAAAGTCTATCCCCATAAATTCTGGACCAAATTAGCCGCAAATTTGACTTTTATGCAGCAGGATTTCCGCGATTAAGATGGATTTGACATGCGATGACCGTAAACGCAGCTAGAACGTGACCCAATTGCCCTCTGTGTTTATAGACACACTTGAAAGCAAAGATGCGAAAGAAAAAAAAAATAGGATACACTTGTACTGGTCAACGTACTTCATATAGAATGTAACCGATTGTAGTATGAGGATGAAGAAAAACAAATTCCGGACTTACACAAAGTGTGGCGTGAATTTAGCACTTGAAAATATGAACCATTCCTCGCTTGCAAATTTCATTGTTGTCGTCTGGTCACAGAATATAGATTTCTCTATGCCTTCCTTTGCCACACCCACGCAGTCCGTCTCCAAGGATAAAGGGGCGTGGTCACAGCTAAATCTCACTATGCATAGGGCCTAATTAGAACAGGGCAGTCTTACAGGCCACGCCCTTTTCATTACAGTTGCATACTGTAGTTATTTTTATATGCTTCATAAGATGATTGGTTGAAATCGGGGGGGGGGGGGGGGGAATCGATCGACAAATTGACTTACAGTTCCCAAAACTGTCCCACCGTACTAAATCTCCTCGAAGTCCTAAACCGCTCTTTATTTTATTCGGAGTGTAAGTATAACATGTACATTATGTTAATAGATTACTATCAACTGGCTTCCTTAGGGGCGACCCGTAAAGAGGAAGTCCAGACGATTTTCTTAATTTCACATCATGTAGTAAATAAATCGACAGCTCCATGTATATATCAATTTGTGGATTTTATGGTGGTCCTTGAGAAGAGAAACCAATACTCTGAAAGACCAAAAGCAAATTCCACTGAACGAAGATGATGACATTTCAGAAATGTAGCCATGTAATCAAATATGAAATACAAGAATACCTGTAGTATATGTATTCTTGTGTAATCTATGTGCATTATACATAAATTATAGATGGTACATATTTGTGCATAATTACATGGGTACATACAAACATACATATACACATACTTACATACATACACACTTACATAAATGCATACACGCATACGTAATCACATACATACTTACATACATACATACTTTTGGGTTGATTTGATTGGACAGGTAAAGGAGAGCGTAACATTTTAACGTTTCCATAGCAATAAACCTTATAGCTTTAACCACTTCAAATCTCAAGATGATTGCAAGTTTGAACCACCAAAGAATGTATGATTTATATCAATGTCGTCTTTGAAAGGATACTGGCGATGGTCGGAAGTTCGAGGCGGATTTCATGATTTACGATCTTGCAGTTAGTTGCCGGTGTAATTTGTGGAAGAAGTGCGGAAATTAGCGAAAACCTAATTTAGGCCTACTCGCGAAGCATTCATGTAACTTTGCTTTCAACACAAAATTAGTGGATTTTAAGAGTTTCCCCCCACAAAAAGCGTTATCTTACGGAACCAACCCAATGCACGTTAACGACGTTGAGGCATTGATTATCGAGAATGAATGAAGAGTGGTCAATCAGAAGCATTGACCTATAACGCTACATCCCTCGGTGAGTCCCCCCTCCTCTCCTTCTTCTTTGCCCCTTCACTAAACATCTCTCTTTTGCCCAATAACGGATAGGACTGACCTTTCCGCTGTGGCCACACTTCTGTCTGTAGGCCGCCCTCATCGATTCCACTTTGTCATAACTACCACAAAATTCTTGGAAAGTGATAGCGATTTATGATGCCCTGTAATGAAGATGATAATGATGATACGTAATGATGAGTATAACGATGATGATGATGATAATACTGACGCTATTACTACTAAGATAATGATGATTATAATGATGACAAAATTGATAATTACCATCATCATTATAAGTATCATTTTCATTGTCATTGTTATAGTTATGCTAAGAAAAATCATGATACACAATAGATAGTGTTGATGATAGCAATACAAATAATGAAAGTGATATACATCATTAGCATCATGTTTACAATAACACATGATTAATATTTGTAATTAACTCTTCATTTTTCAATTTACATATGTTTAAAGATCATCCAAGTACTATGTATTAACTCCTAATTTCACGTTCTTTTTATCATTACCTGTTCTTATTCTACTAATCATGGAGATATAAATATTTTGTTTACCAACCCCTACCCCTTACACACAAACACGCAAACACGCAGACACACAGACACGCATACATACATACATGCATACATGCATACATACATACATACATACATACATACATCATACATACATACTAGGTGTTACAAAAAATTTCCCTCATTTGATCCTTAATAGTTCAAAAACTATATATCAGATAACACTGACATTGATATGAGCAATAGCTGAATATTGTACAATTTTGTCGGAGGCAATTTCAAAATGACAGCATAATTCAGTTTCATTAAATTAAACATTGATTTTTCAGTAAGGTTTCAGATTTTGCTCTATTTTCAACCCTCTGTACAAAACTCTAACTTTGCACAGAAGTCAATTGGTGTGTATGTGTATAGGAGTGTGTAGTTGACACCTAGACAATGGTCCTAGACAATGACCAGGATTTGAATGCTCCATTATTTATTCATGAGAAATTCCACTATCACAGCTAGTCCTTATTCATTCTGAAATGTGGTGTATGCAAGCACGAAGAAACATGTGCTTCTTTTTTTCATGTGCATGCATTTCACCCTTTGCTAGGAATTCAGACTAGCAGTGCCCCGGCAATCCATCATGAATAATTAATAAAGCATTCATGTGCCTCGGAGCAGAGCTCTGAACAGGTGGTATCCAGGTCCATTGTTCAGGGTCATTGTAAGTACACACTCACATACACATCATTAGTTCCTGTGTAAAGTTCAGGTTTTGTACAGAGGGTTAGAATTTGACTTAAATCTGGAACCTAACTTTGAAATTAATCATGGATTTCATGAAACTGATACAGGTTTTCATATTCAAATCACCTCCAACTAAAATTGTACACTATTCAGCTACTACTCATATCAATGGCAGTTTTATCTGATGTATAGTTTTCGAGCTATTAAGCATCAAAAGTGGGAAATGTTTTTGCAACATACAGTACATACATATATACAGACAGGCAGACAGACAGACAGACAGACAGGCAGACACTCACACACGCACACATAAGCCTCTCCAGCCCCATCCCCACCCCCTTTCCCCTCATACCTCTTTTTCCAAAACTGTGTTCTACACTGCATGGGCAGGAACAGCGAGCAACGTCTGGCGTCGTGACAGGATGCTCGTGCACCCAACCCTGACGAAGCAGCTTCTTACAGGCCACCATCCGGGCTCTCCAGCCTGTCGGCCTCCGGTCCAGCCCGCCTTTTGTCTCACCAGTTAGACCTCCTGGTTATCATCTGCTAAATTATAAGAAGACGACCTCATCTGCTCGTGCATACCTTGTGCTCCTGTCCTCTCAGTTTTTACCCCCATCCCAACTGCATGGTTCCAAAGAGGACTATTATCATGATGACAGTCGTGGTGTTTACATGTCTCAATCTTGTGTAAAATCTGTTTCTATTCTGTCACCGCTTCGTCTTTATATCTTAACTGTCTAATATAATAATATAATATGATATGATATAATATAATATAATATAATATAATATAATACAATATGATATAATATAATACAATATAATATAGTATAGTATAATATAATACAATATAATAAGATATAATATAATATAATATAATATAATATAATATAATATAATATAATGTAATATAATATAATATAATATAATATAATATAAATATAACACAATATAATATAGTATGATATAATATGATATAAAATAATACCACATAATGCACACATACATAATTATATATAATATGTATCATATCTTTATATATGATAGATTTTGATTTGATGTGATGTGATTTCTGCATTCCTATTTCATACAAGAATATAAAACAAAGTCAATTGAACAAAGTTATATAGGGTAATATTTTAACAGCGGAAATACATGGCAACAGGTAAATGATTGGCATAAATGTACAGCATTATTTTCCTTGATAATACAAAATAATGATGTCATTTTGCACACATGAATTTTTTTAGCTTTTTAGCTTTTTAGCTTCCTCTCCATTTTAACATTACTATCAGTAAATATTATGCATCTAGGCTTCATAATTTTGTATGTTTTTGTATCATATTATTTTGATTATGTAGAATATGTAGGCCTATTTTTGTTTGCATGATAATGTTTCTACACTCATATTCTTTGTTTGAAAATCAAAATAAAATCAAATTGAAATTGAAGTGAAATGTCCCAGCTGTTCAAGAGACAAATTAAGCAAATCTATAGAATGATATATATGATACTTTGTGCACTAGTGATTATATCGTATATACCTGTATTTCTCTTATCTTTGAGATCTATGTTCTTTATTGCAGGGTATACCCTCCAGCATGATACACTGTATCTCTCTCCCGTTTCATTATAATTCTCTTTGCTGCCTCTGTTTACATTATTCGTTGTTTTCCCTCATCATTTCGTCCCGTCCAGTCTCTATTTCCTCATCTCTCCGTATCCCCATCTCTCTCAATCTCTTTGCTCCATCTCTCTTTCTCTCCCTGGATGGATTATATACTATATATATATATATATATATATATATATATATATATATATATATTTCCCTATCTCTCCTTTTGTCTATCTCTATGTCTCGCCTTTCGTTTTATGCATCTCTCCCTCTTCTCAATCTCTTCTCTCTCTCTCTCTTTTTCTCTCTCTCTTTCTTTCTCTCTCTATACAAATATATATATATATATGTATATATTTATATATCCCTATCTCTCTCCTTCACTATCTTTTCCTCTCTTTCCATCGCTTTATTTATCTATCTCTCTCCGTGTCTCTGTCTGTCCGTCTGTCTGTCTCGCCTGTCGTTTTATCCGTCTCTCCTTTTCTCTCCTTCATCTCTCATTTATCTCTCTCTCTCTCTTTATATACCTCTCTTTCTCCACCATCTCTTCTCTCTCTCCCTCTCTCTCTCTACCCTGGTGGCAGCTCCTTCTCTCATGATCTTGACATTCTCGCACACCGAGCCTGATGACACGAATCTGTCATCGATCTCCGAGCTGAAATCGAAGCTGTCCACCGGAGACGTCGCCTAGACTTCCCGACGACGCCACGCCGATCATCCAGAGAAAGCATCCTACAATAAAAGACAAAGAAGATGAAAAAAAGACTGAGGGAAAATAGTGAGGGGAGGAAAAAAAATCTTGACAAAATGTTTGCTTTAAAGCTCTCCCTCTCTCTCCCTTCTCGCTCTCCGGCTGTGCGGGATTGTACGCTGAGCTGGTGCCGCGTGATTTTGGGCTTAAAGCGCGCCGTGCGTCATCGGAGCATTTTTCGTGCATCGGCGGGCGAGCGCCGGGAGAAACTAGAGCTAGCTGAGGGACGGGGGGAAGAAGGCGAGAGGTATAGACTTTATGAAGCGCCCGCGAAATAAGAATAAAAGAGGAGATTTTGTGAATGGAGTGAAGGAGATTAGGCACTGAGTGGTATCATTTCAGCGCTTTTAGGCCACGATATGTGAAATCACTATAGAGTGAACATTCATTTGATCAGGTGGGGGAGAGAAATGGAGAGGAGGGGAAATTCATAGGCAGTTATTTCTCTCTTTTCCTTCGCCAAATGCCAGGTGAATCTTTGCTTGCGGTAGCGCGGTGGAATTGCAATAGTGAAGGAGCGAGACGGGGTATCAGCGTGTGCGTCTACACCGATTCCCTTCTAAGTGAAAGAGTTCTCAACGAAAATGATAATACTCTTTACCCTACATTGCCTGTATTTCTCCCCCGATGTTTTCGAATAATGAGCTTTTTGTCATTACCCAGTTACACGCTTGCCATTCTGATTGAGCAGCGATTGCGAGCGAGAGAGCCAAACTTCTCCTTCTCCGTGTCTTATGGCCCGTGCTTTATTAGAAAAATCGGCAGAAAGTCACTCGGCATACGCTACACGAGACAAAATATTAGCTCGCAGCAGACGTCTATTTATTACACTGCGCTTCCTCCTGCTATCAACAACTAAGGGAGAGTATTCATGTCTTCTGTAACAAATCTCATGTGCACGCCGTAAAGAAGGCATCAGATATATAAGATAAACCGCTTTGTATGAACCGCAAACTATATCTTTTGCCCTCGAGTAATTGAGATATTGTTAATGTGTGCATGCGCATGTACGCGCAACGCCGGGATCAGACCAGAACGCAAACTCAACCGGCGCCAGGAGATATATTTACTCTCGCTTCAGACCGGGTTTTCTTTCCTGATAAAAACCCTCCTTCTTTTCTCTTTCTCCGTCTCTCCCCTTCTCTCTCACCCCGCTCTCTCTCCCTCTGCCTCTCTCTCTCTCTCTCTCTCTCTCTCTCTCTCTCTTACCCTCCCATGAGTTTCCCTTTCCTCCTAACTTTTCATAAAATCCATGTCCGGGTTAAGATTGAAAGAACACTTGTTCATCTTTTTTATTCGATTTTTTTTTCTTTCAGTGGTAATCTTGGTTGCTTCGCCGTTTCGACATAATTATCTGCTGTCCAATATCGAATCAACGTTTTGCTCCATAATCGCAGGAATGATTTTTGTCACGACTGCGTGTCCAGATGGAAAACTCACCAATTACAAAATATGAATGTAACAAGTGAATCTTAGGTCATCGTCCACGAGTTCGACCGGATATCATATTTAGGACGTACTTCCGATATTGTAATCTAGATAAGATATGAACGTGTCGGCGTCACCACGTGTGGTATACTGTATATGTCTTTTGTTTTGATCTCTCTAAAACAACAAAATTTGTTGCCGTGTGTGTTTATAGGTGGTCCGATTTCCATTCTACCCCTGTTTGATGTGTGTATGATACTTGTCAACCCCATGGTTGTGTTCACACTGAAGCATCGTTGGTATTTCCGTTACGAATCCGTGAATACCGTTGGGCGCTCCTCGAGAAGGCTGGGGTAGGGTGACACGGGATGACGGATGATGTCCATTCTCGCAGGCGGTCGAATATGGCCGGCCGATCCGCATCACAACGTGTCGGGTTTGGGGTTAATGCTGATCGCCCCGCTGTGCATTTCTCTCCCCCGCGAAACGCTCCGTGTATAGTGTTTTGTGTGTCCTTATCATAGCATGATAAGACGTAGAAATCAAATTGGCCCGCGATGCGGCGTGCGTGGTAGCTACCGAAGAAGAAAGAAAGAAAGACAGAGGGGGAAAAAATCCTCAGGCCCAGTATAACCACAGGCGATGAAAATGAAATATCCTTCTTAAAAGAAGGTAGACACGGTGTCCGGCGATACACGCAAGATTTCCACGAACTTCGTTCAAGCTTTGGTGTGATTGTCAGTGTTTGTCATTCGTGTGAATTAATCCACTGCATGCGGGTTATACACAAAGCCTATAACTGGTGCGTTGCAAAATCTGGTATAGAATGGCTTTTTGGAATACAGATGGGTAAAACAAAGAATGGGTATTTTTGTGCATGCATGCACACCTGAGCTAGCCTGCATAGTAATTTATGAGTCACAGCATCATTGCCAGATGAATCGAAGTATTTATGGATTGATGTATAAATTAACGAACAATGGTATGTAATACATATGTAAAACAGAAGAGTTCACTTATATGTTTATACTCGAAGGTATGAAAACGTATGCGCGCACATACACACGTGCACATATTAATGTACAGTATGCTTGCATATATAATATATATATAATATATATATATATATATATATATATATATATGTGTGTGTGTGTGTGTGTCTGTCTGTCTGTCTGTCTGTCTGTCTGTCTGTCTGTCTGTATGTGTACATATTAAAATAAACATAAACACACACGAGGATGAGAAAAACAGTGAAAAAGACATGAACAAGGATATTGTCTTCTGCGTTACTTATCGCTCCACAATATTTCAGCTGCTTGAGGTTGTATGCTACAAAAAGTCATTTGTTAGTTTTAGCAGAATCTGGGCATAGCAAAAACAAAAAAAAAACACCAAAAAAAAAACTTATGGAAATCTTTTCCGAGTGCCATCATATTCTCGACAGCGAATAAATAACTACTAAAAGAGCCAACGGTTATTTTATGTGGGTCATGGATGGGATACATGGAGACATAGCCATGCATACAATAGCAATTGTGACATGGAGGTAGCCGTTGAGTCTAGCTATAGTCTTATATAGTGGACGGAAGAAACAGCTCTACAAGCGTATGATAGCTGGCAAGTATTGCCCTGCACATTCACTGTCCGCCAGTCGCAGAGCTGCGTGACAGGGACGCGACCGAAATTGATTAGGGCTTGTTTCTGAAGAGCTTGTTATATTTGAGAAAGTAGGTTTAATACCTCGCCC